>NC_046170.1:18566277-18581238 GCF_011064425.1 Rattus rattus
CACACTTTCAGGGGACTCCGAGCCTCAAAACTGACTTGAAAATACGCTAGCTACAGTTGAGCGTCTAGTTGACTCTGAAACCTAGCCAGAGCAAAGAATTTGGTACCAAAGGAACCAATTATTTCTGTGCATTCTTTTAATAAATTGGTTCTTTATTCAAAGCCTCAAATGTAAGTGACAGCAAAAGTATGTAGACGTGGGTCCCAAGGAAAATGTCATTTGAAGAAATTTTTGCTTAGTTTAGGTGGTATTCCTGCCTGGGGGGTAGACAGCTTAACCAAGTAAGCTTTCTGATTCCTTGGCTCTTGGCGACATGTTGGAAGCTTCTGTTTTCCATGTGGTTATTTCTGACAAACTCTAACATTGGAGAGGGAAAATTAACAGGACAAACTCTCTCTTGGACTGCCTGGTAAAATTTGGCCATTATGTAAAAAGAAAAAAAAAACATGATTTGTTTATTGGGAAAGTGCTATCTTCAGAACCGGACAACTTAAATTCAATTCAGCTCTGTAGCAAACAATACATTTTCTCACTAGGCAGTCACCGTTTCCCCTCAATAAGGCAATTCCCAGCCTGTGGTCCACTGCAGTCATCTTTAAAACATGGTCCCTTCCACTCCGAGGGTGTGAAAGGATCCACTGTCCTCCCCATGCATTTTAAAGAGACCTGCTACCCAGATGCAAGTCAAGGGGAGTGTGCACTCAGGAAACTGAAATACAAAATTCTGCAGGGCCTTCCAGATTCCAGAAAGGGAAGGGATTAGAGAAAACACACATTATTACATGGGCCACGGCTGAAAGTTGTCTGTAGTGCTAAACACACGGTGTCGATTAATTCGGACTAGCACAGAGAAAGACCAATGGATTTATTATGAAAATTAAACTGAAAAATTCATTAAAAATATACAGCACTTATCATCAGTCAACGCAACCAGCAGAGCACAAGGTAAAACAAAAGAAACTTTCTGGATGTAGGCAGGTTAATAAAAAACATTTTAGGAAGAAAATATGTCATTTTAGTAAAAAAAAAAGAGCTTTCTATTTTGAGCAACATTCGTGGATAAGCACATTCACAGTGTTGTCGACGAACCTTTCCTGTATCACCATCCGTCACTGGGAACACTAGTTCAGTCAACCTTTTTGCCTGAGGTGCCCTCCTCATGGCTCTCGGGGCTGACTTTATTACTAGCAACAGAGGGAGCTGTCTGGACGTCTTCTGGCAGTGAAAATACATGGCATGTCTGGAGGTCTAAATATGTTGTAAATATCTTGGCATATTCTGGGTGCTTCAGAGCAAAACTTTTGAATTCCTCTAGAAGAGAGAAAAAAGATCAAATTAGGGGTTTTGGTTTTTTTTTTTTTTGTTTTTTTTTTGGCATGACGGAACTTCACAAAGTACCTTAGTCATGTCACCATTGCAGAACCCTGTTACGCAACTCAAAACCCTGCCCATGGGAATACAGATAGTTCAGCTGCTCGGGAAGAGTCTTTCTGACATTTAGTCAAGTTGAAGATACCTATTTTTCCCCCTGTCTTTATTAGTTTGGGTATTTCTTATTTATATTTCAATTGTTATTCCCTTTCCTGGTTTCTGGGCCAACATCCCCCTAACCCCTCCCCTCCCCTTGTATATGGGTGTTCCCCTCCCCATCCTCCCCCCATCACCGCCCTCCCCCCAACAATCACATTCACTGGGGGTTCAGTCTTGGCAGGACCAAGGGCTTCCCCTTCCACTGGTGCCCTTACTAGGCTATTCATTGCTACCTATGAGGTCAGAGTCCAGGGTCAGTCCATGTATAGTCTTTAGGTAGTGGCTTAGTCCTGGTTGGTTGGCATTGTTGTACATATGGGGTCTCGAGCCCCTTCAAGTGAAGATACCTATTTCTAATGGCTTACTAATTCTACTCGGAGGTGCAACCCGGTAGAAATTGAGACTTGTACCTGGGAGACAGGTAGGAAAAATGTTCACAGCACAGCAATGCCACTCATAATAGAGGGGGAAAGAAAATGGTTCAGAAGCTGTGAATACAACTGTGGCACATGCATGGAGCACAAGGAACGCAATGCCGGCGAATGAGCAACGTGGGTGAGTCTGGGACAATGTGGCTGAGTGGAAAGGGTCAGGTACAAAGGGACACAGATTCTAAGAGCTCATTCCTCGATACACACTTTTGTGGCAAAATGATGATGCAAAAAGCAAGGCGGCGACTCCTTTCTGAGTGGGGAAGAGGCTGCGGCCATGAAGGGCCATGAGCAAGTCCAGAGCTCTGGAAAAGCGCCTTGCGTCTTTTGAATGGTAACCACACAGGTGTTCCCTTCATAACATTTGCCCTCTATTTCATTTTCTATGGGTTTTTTATTGTTGTTGTTTGTTTGTTTTGTTTTGTTATTGTAAATTTATTATCCAGGACTGTCTGTGCTAGATTCTAATGGAATTCTTACCCTTAACTCTTAGGTAGAAAGATGCAGTCTTGACAAACCGAGCCCAATTTATAATCAATAATGGCTAGAAAGCACGTTTAATAATCATATTCCAAGAGCCCTGAGTCCCGGCTCTTTTACATATCAATGTTGCAGTTTTGGGAGCTGAGATAAAGATATGGATTTATCAATGAGGATTTCAATCTCAAATGTCCAATGAGCTTGAGTTTCCAAAATACAGGACTGTCCTTAGTTTTAAAGCTTCTTTCTCATTTTCAGCCTATTTCAGTGATGAGAAGAACATAAATGACTTCTAAGACAGACCTGGGAGGACGAGGGGTGACTTACTAAAATGAAGCAATACTTTTAAGACTTGGGCTTTGTTCAAAGGATTGAGGACCTTGGTGGATATGAGTGACACTAATACGCATATTACATGCGTGTCAGGCATGGTGGTGCATGCCTTTAACGCCAGCACTTGGGAGGCATAAGCAGGTGCATCTCAAGGGTTCCAAGCTTCCTAGGGCTACACTGTAAGACCCTGTCCTAAAACAAACACTATCTCAGTTTTTAGAAGCGCTGGGAAGTAACTATAAGTAGAATTAATTGGGCCATTGATTTGACAACAGAGACCCAAGAATGCTAACAATTTAAACAATCGTGTTCTTACCCCATGTCAACATTTAGTTTTAAAAATACTTAAATATCTCAATTTTTAATCTTTAGTTTTATAATTTAGACTTATATACATTAGAGGAGGGGGGAGATTCTAGGTATTCTGAAAGGGAAAAGGTTGAACTGAAAAAACCAGAAGGCTGGCTACTGGTTCTGGCTACCAGATCAGCGGATTGCCTATGTCCAAGTGGATAGTCCAACATCCATGTGCTTATGTGCACCACTAACTGGACTCAGTGAGAGGAAGTAACATTGGAAAGAAGATGTACTGAGAGGACCTGGAAGGAGTTAGAGAAGGAACATGAGAGGTGAGTATGATCAACAACTGTATATGGGGTTAGAGAGATGGTTCAGTGGTTAAGAGCGCTTGCCCTTGCAGAGGACCTGGATTTGACTCCCAGCACCCACACGGCAGCTCACAATCGTCCTTAAGTCCAGTACCAAGAGATCCATTGCTCTCTTCTGACTTCCATGAGAAACTCAATATGCACATGGTGCACCAATTTCCACACAAGTAAAAAACTCATACACATATATAAATCTAAACGAACACACAAACAAAATAATGTAGCCTAATTCTCTAAAGATGATTTAAGCTGGCAAAGGATGGTCACCATTATTTTCCAATGAAACACTTCATCAGAATCTGGTAGTCTGGGGGCTACAGAGATGTCTCAGTGGTTCCCAAGACTCACATGACAACCATCTACAACACCAGTTCCAGGGGACCTGATGCCCTCTTCTGGCCTCCGTGGGCTCCTGCGTGTATGGGATGCACATAACCTCACACATTAAACTCACATATCTTATAAACAAATATAGAAATAATTAAGTTTTAAAAGCCACTGGTATTTAGAGTAATAGAGTGTTATAGGAGCAAATGAAAAAAATTTAGTTCACATGAGTTTTTGAAGACTTCTTTAAAAAAATGAACTCAATACATTCATGGCCCTCTGTACATACCGATGACATGGGCAGCCAAAATGGCAGTAACTAAACACAGAGTAAAGGGAATATTTGATCTGCATCTCCCATCCCACAGGCATCCAAAAGCTTGGAGCTCTGTGGACACTGTCAGAGCAGTACAATTAGGCAGTCGGAGAACCCTCCAGCCAGAGGGGAAGCTTGTGGGAGATAAGACAGCCTGCCATCCAGCACCACATCAAAGCAAACAGGAAACAATCACTTAGGTCTCTCTGCACAGTGATGTGTTTTAAAGCCTACTCTGGAAAAGAAAGTGATTCACCACCCCTGTCTTGATATACGGTCTTGAGCCATCAGGATGAAAGAGAAGTTAATGTTTGGGTCTATATCTAAACCATAGGATGGAGGGAAAGGATGTAGGAGAAGCTAATGTATGGGTCTGTATCTACACTACAGGATGTAGGAGAAGCTAATGAATGGGTCTGTATCTAAACCATAGGCCACTTTTTGTGATGGTCACCTCCTCATGAGGAATTGCTACAGGACAAAGAAGACAAAGGCTGTCCACATTCACATAAACCACTTATTAAATATCAGCAAACGGTTCGGCCTCTATTCCCATCAGAGCCTTGGTCCATAGCCCTCCACCACCGCAGCTGACTAGCTCACTCAGGGCAGCCTAAGTCACACTCAAGGGAGATATAAAAGGCTCTGAGGTGCAGTCAATAGGGCAGGCTCTACAGCCAGACTCTTAGAAGTTGAATCTGGTCCTGATGATCTTCAGACGGACAGCCTTGAGAAAATTACTTAAATCCCTTGTTCTTTACCAAACACAGACGTGAAAACAGGAAACGATTGTAGAAGTTTATATACACAAAACATAAAAGAGTATCTAGCATGTCAATAATTACCACCATGACAATGTTACCATCAGTGCCGTCATTGCTATTACCAAAGGTTAGCCCAGGGAAAACTCACTCGTCTGGTTCTCAAATCACAGCCTAGATGCTCTCTTAATAAAGGGGCCTTGGGGTCGCCTACTCACCGTAGGAAACAGAGTCCCCTTGGGCAATTTCTCTGAAGAGCCCAGAAACATTAAGGTCAGGCACTCCGAGAGAAGCCTGCAGAATGGTGCAAAACTCTTCCTCCGTGATGTAGCCGTCCTCATCAACATCAAAGAGCTGCAAAGGGAAAGGCACACAGGGATAGAGCCCTGAAGCACATGGTACTGAACTGTACTGGAAAGTAAAGTCTTTAATAGTGGAAACAGTTATCGTATGATATAGAACTATGTATGTATGCAACATAACATATATACATGATTTGTATATAACACACACACACATATGGAGAGGGAGGGGTGTTCTTTGCCACTTTTATAATATTTAGAAACTTACAGCAGTTTGGCCTTGGAAAGAGACTGAACTAGAATAGGGGAGGTGCCAACAGTGCATACTAAAAGACATGGGAGACCTGGAGGGACACGATGAATCATACTCAGATAAGTCTACAAAGGCCTTTCAGAGAAGCTCTCATTACCGTCGGCTCTCATGGCATAAAGAGAGATCCCCACAAGATAAAAGGAATGGCAGGTGAGTCCCTGGGGCTTATGTTGGAGACGTAAGAACCAGGTTTTGGTGGGTGCATATGCCCCACCTAATCCTGGAAAGGGGAGGGGTGTGATCACATGTATTATGAAGCAGAGTGTGTAGGACGGGGTGGAGGCAGGAGACTGCTAAGGCTACAGGCCAGGAAACTAACCAAGTCTGGAGTGAACAGGTCGAGCAGGAAGGGTAGAGTGTGTAAGCGGGATTTGTAGGAAGCGTTTGTAGCAATGGGAGGGAGCCAAAGAGCTGATGCTTTCCAGTTAGGTAACGGTGGAAAACAGCTATAAGAATTACTGCCAGATGAGACCAAGAGTTGGATCTAGAAAATTAAATTTGAGTTAGAAGTGCCAAGAGTAAGAAATAAAAATCAGATACGAGCTCAAGAGACTGACGAGGCTCCAGGTAGAGATCCAGGAAAGAACTGAAGGCATGCGTGCATACAGCCTATCTGGTGAGAGGAACAGAGTACAGCACAGCCCTGAACGGCCACCATTGAGATGGGTGGGCAGGAAGAAGTGAGACCTAGAAGCAGTCAGACGAACGCCTGTCTTCAAAAGCTAACAGGAGGTTTTAAGAACAGAAGACACCGAGACTTGACAGTGGTAACAGGCACCAGACTACAGAGTCATAGAAAAACCAAGAAGAACAAAATAGTTGATAGATTTGATAATTAGGAACGAGAAGCTTGCGAGAACCAAAAGGGAGGGGGTAACAAGACAGACAAAGCAACAGCAAGACAGACAAGTGGCACAAGCATCACTAAGAGCTTCCAGAATCAAGGGTGAGAGGCCGTGAACTAACGCAGGCATGAAAGGTGGTTATTATATTTATAGGTAGAAAAAGGGCCATGGACTGGGGAGGTAAGAAGTCGGGCAGCATCAGAGGGGTAAAGATGGATAATGAGTAATCAAAATCCTGTCTGAGTATTAAGAACTTTCAATTAGAACTCATTCTCAGAACTCATTAATGAGAACTGATCAACGGCATTCATCTCCCTCTTCACCTATTAATCCTTAATGCTCCCAATAGTACTGTGCCAATGGGTGCCACTGTCAGCTCTCTCCTAGACCTGGGCAGCTGAGGCCCGATGAAGCTAAGTGGTTCTGCCCCAGGCCACACAGTCTGCAAGGGGCAGAGCTGGTTTTCAAAAGCTGGTGGTCAGTACCAAAAGGCCCAGAGGTTGAAATCTCTACTTTAGATCAAACCTTAGATCAGAGACAGAGAAAAACCTGGTGTTGGGAAGGTCTGCGAATCATGGGAGGAGGTATAAATGAATACTGAAAGTTAGTGAGTGAAAAAAAAAATCCGTAGTTCAAAGTTGGGATTTGTTACCCCAAGATTCCGGGAAAGCAGGCTTCTGGCCCGTTTCCTGGGTTAAGCTTTTAACTGGAGGGTGGGGTGTGAAGGTGTAGACCACAGGATCCTTATGTATCTTGGACTTCAAACAGTAATGGCCGGGACTTGGTAGCATTGGCTCTAACTCTCCTGCAGCCATCCAGCCTTTAATGAGTCTCTTCACGCTACCTTAACAGTCTAACGGCTTGGCACAGTTGCTTGTCTCACTTCCCTGTTCTTTCTCTTCACAAGGCCCATCCTGCACCTCCCTTCTTCTATACTGACTCTTGGCCACAGCTACCTTAGATCCTTCTTGATTTCCTTCCCTTACTAAGAACCCCCAATCATCTCTGCAGCTAATTCACAGATCTCTGATAAATCTGGACTCTGGGAGAAAGCTTGACAGCCAGCTTCCTTAGGGGAATGATAATTTCTCATCTATGGTATAAAACACCATAGGACCCCTAATGAAACAACCCTGCACCTCCTATTAAGCCTGTGGCCCAAAACCTTTCAGACCACCCTGGATGTAAAATATGAAGTGTTCACTCACTTTAACTATAGGGCTTAAGAAAGCGTACAGAGAACTGTTCCTATAGCCAGGACCTCTGGTCTGGTCTGCTTGAGTGCCTTCTCCATGGCTTCATCCCTGGCCCATAACAACTAACAATTTTGTCAGTCAGCCAGAGTTGATCCCCTTGCTTGCAACTAAAACCCTCTTCGATTCTACCTGTATAGTTCGACATAAAGAGGAAATAAAAGATAGGAAGTTAGCTGTAATGTGGCGTACCACAGAGAAGGATGAGGTAGGATTCTATGTACTATCAAAGCACATTACCAACTGAAAAGGAAAAAAGAAACATTAAAATATTCCCAAAACACAAAACAAATTTAAAAGGAAGCTTAAAATAACCAGTGTGAGCTTGGCCTAGTGGTCCCAACGCTCGAGGGACTGAGATAGAAGTACTCCAAGTTTCAGCCAGCCTGGGTTGCAGAGTGAGACCTTTTCTCAGTTAAAAAATATAGATAAATGAATAATTAGATCAATGAATAAAAGTCAATGTACAGCATGACCCCTGCCATAGGAAAAAATGGGCTAATTTTAGATGTAAGTTTTCCCTTCTTTCCTGCTCCATCTTCAAACCAAGGTCTGAGCTGGTCAAGATTTTCATGACTTCTTTAAAAACAGTAATTACAGTGATTAAGGTCCAACTTTTCCATTGGGTCTTTCATTGGCAAACCAAGGGTGACCATTTGCTCAGCTAAACATGTAATTACACACATGATCCCAAAACAGAAACAGAGATGTCTGGGTTGGAATAAGTTAGCGTTCTGCGTCATTTTAGATTTTTTTGGTGAATCAGTCTAAAAGCTGAAGGTTTGAGACTTTGGGAAAGTGTCCGGCCCATGCATTGTGCCCATCTTCTGAGCTCCAACCAGCGGGATTCTCTATGTTCCGTTTCTCTCAGTTTAAAGCACACACATGCTAGCACACACGGAGTCCCAAAGGGCCATCTCTTGTGCCTTAAACCATGAAAAAGGAGTCTTGACCCCAGAGTTTTTCTTGGTCACAGAGGCAGAGAAAGACTTGTTGGAGCCACAGTGTGATCTCTGTCTTAGAGAGAGGAAGACGAGATGGGAGAGAAGGCTTTCATGCTACACGGAAGCAGGAGCTTTCGCTGTACAATCAATGAATTGGGAAGACCGGTTGAGAGATGACCGCAGTTGGGAGATGACCCCACAGACTTAGAACTCAAAGGAAAGGCCACAGGAAATGCTGGCAGATGAAGCATGTCCACCGTCAAGAAGACGTGTGCACTTTGCCATACAGTGTGTATGAGTGGCATGTGCCGTCTGCATCTTCACAGTATGCATTTTCCTCAAACTTTCCCAGGGATGAGAGAGATTTTTTTTTACCTCCTAATTTGGATCCCTGCACTGAAAACATGTTGAATACTACAGCAAGATTGGCAGGATAGAAACGTGGGACCTGTATGATGATGTTAGCCTGATGTCACCAGGCAAAATAAACTCCAGCACCAAAATGCCACTTAAACCGTCTGACAGATGCAAAAATCAGGACAGATCAGAACTTTCTAGATGAATTAGGATAAGGGGCAAGGAGTGGTATTCATTTATAAATCTTATTCCAGGGCTTTAAAAAAAGGGCCTGAAAAGAAATAACATTAATTTGTTAAATCGCCCGTTCTTCAGTCTTGCCATTCGGACCTGAGCTGTTTCCATTTTGCTTAAACGGATGCTTGTGTTTCCTGTATTCTCAGTAGCAATTCACTTAATTGCATTACCCTTCCAAACATGTCACAGCAGATCTATAAACTCAGGGGACAGATTCACTGATTTTTCCGAATAATGGAGTTAGAGTCAACACATATTTGCAGGGCCCATGGAGATGCGGTCAGTGGGCCTGGCGGTACCTTAAATGCCACCTGGATGATGTCTTCTGTGTTGGCAGGGTTGCATAAGACAGCCAAGCCGATCACGTACTCTCGGAAGTCAATACTGCCGTCGTTATTCTGCGAGAAGAAAGCAACCGGTTACTTAGCGTTAATCACACCAAAGAGGCCAAGTACCAGCATGCTGTGTAGCACGGGAGGGAGCATCATGCACTGGGCCCCTGTGAAGAGAAGGGACCTGAAGAGGACCGCAAGGGAAAGGCTACCCACTCCCCAGTTCGGGAGGCAGGACATGTTACATCCAATAATAACCGTAAATACTTACCACTGAGGCCATGTCAAGTGACCCCCTGACACTCAGTGTGGATTCCTAAGTTCAGAATGGCTTTGATGAGAACCCTTCAGGAAGGTAGGGACTAGGGCTTTAAATAAAGCATTGGGTCCATGGTGAAAATGGTCCTGCCAAGATGGCCAGCATCAGAGGATTCCCAAAAGGTCCTGGAAGGTTAATAAACAACAAACCCACAGAAAATGAAAGTGAAAGGAGAAGAGGGAAACTGAGGCAGTGATCAAGCTGCATTATTTTGTTCTTTCTGGCTTAATCTGAATAAACCATGAGCAACCGTGGCATACCAAACAGCCCCTCGAGAATTTCTGGTCCCAGAATTCTATACTTTGAAACCAATGAAAACCAAACATAATTAGCATGATACAATTCAGAAGGGGTATCGTGATGACAACAGAAAATGAAGGGTAGATGATTCTACCCCAAGCTGATCTACACATTAGGTATTAAGAGAACGAGAGCTTGAGATAAAGAGGAAGTAAAGAGCCAGGCTTGATGGTGCCCACTTTAATGCCAATACTCAGGAGGCAGAGGCAAGTGCAACTCTGTGATTTTGAGGCCAGCCTGGTCTACAGAGCGAGTTCTGGGCCAGCCTGGGCTACAAAGTGAAATCCTGTCTCAAATCAAGAAGAAAAGGGAGGAGGATGTAAAAGTAACTCCGTTCCCCTGCTCTAATTGTTGTCTCAGAGGTTCACTGCCACCGTCTGCTAACCCAGGCCTAATCCTGGAAGCTTTGAGCCTCCATACAATCTTATCGAGGCTTAGAATGTTATTAGCCTCTGAGACATACTGCCGAAAAAGCTCACCCTTTCTAGTTCTATCTGAACTCTGTTGGCTGCTTTAACTCGGCTGTTAATACCACCCCCAAACTCCTCTCAAAGCTGACTGATTCAATCTGGCTTCCTTCTAGGCCTCCAGTGGATTGCTAACTCTGGCAATTTGTTCTAACCTTCTGGCCCTGGCTCATTCTGTCTTCACCTGTGTCTAGCTTGTTCTTTCTTTGCAACCTGTCTGTACAGATCTCCCAGTAAAACAGTCTCCTTTTTCTGAGCAGCTCTCTTTTAAATAGCCTCTCTTTTTCTCTCTGTTCTCATGAGAGATCGGCATGTCCTACTCTGTCAACTCTTTTCTCTGATTCTTCACTTTGTCTGAAGGCGTTACTTTCAAACATATAGCTTCTTTCTACAAACTAACTTTACCTCCATTGTTTGGGATCAAAGGGATGTACTGAAGGTGTATGCTAAGGCTGAACCACACCATAACTAGAAACAGGTTTTTCCGGTAAACAAGACAATCTCAGGGTTCACAGTCTGATCAAATATCCTGCAACAGGAGGAGAGGTAGGTCAGAACATGAGTAAGGACTCAAGGAAGAGAGAACAGACACAGAGGAAACAGGGAAATGAGATGGAGAAGGGGGAAGAAGGCTGAAGAGGAAGAGAAGGTATTTAAGCACCATGAGGAGGATCCCAGAGTGGGAACCATTTTGGCAATCCAACCTCAAGTGGTGAATCTCCTGATAAACAGGGACAACAAGGCCAGAGCGATCCTTAATCTCATAGATTAACAAGGGACACTTGGCATGGACGTGCATGCAGTCTTTAACGACACACAATGAGCAGATGCACTTAAAAGGGGGAGCCTATAAAAGCCCCCAAAACGTTGGGTGATTCTTTGCGAGCACATTTTTTTAAGGGAGAATTTCAGTTGTTTCTCGATAGCCAAGCCCTCAAAAGGTCAAATCACTTTCTTTATAATATTTCATCTTACTGCAGGGTAGAAACTAAAAGGAATAATAAACTTAATTTCCCCTTCCCAGCAGAAAAAGCAGAAACATGTACTTTCGAGATTTCCCCCAAGTATTAGTGTTTATTTCTAAGACAAAACCGAAAATCATCCAGCCTCTCTATTTGTCCAGAAACAATCTTGAGGATAACTATTTTTAAAAGCGTCAACTTTATGGCTGCGTAAGCGATACCTGGCTGGAGGCAGCTAGTTTAAGTGTCTAACTGGTACCTTGTGACACCAGGTAGTCACTGCCACAGCGAACGTCTGTATGTCACCGCCACAGGAGCATCACAGAGGACAGCGTTTTAAGGAGTGCAACGCGTCTTTGCGCGTCCACAGTTCTTTACGTACAGTGTACAGAGGCTTTAATGAGTCTCAGGCTTTGAGGAGCTTCTTGAATGACAGCAGAGTGGCTCTACATAGATAAGGTTCTTACGCGACTACCGCTCAATGACCAATACAGGAAACGTAGATGATCAATCCTCACTACACCATCAACCCTAGGTGGAACCCAGGTGAGGCACCGCAGAAATGTGGCAGATCTTTCCTACAACCACGAGTCATGGAACAAGGCAATACGCTGGAGCCGACATTCTCATTAGTCTTCGATGGCTAAGCGCCCTTCGATGTGCCTATTTATTTTTTTTATTGGTATAATTACATCAGGGCAAACTCTTGAGTCACACGAGAAAGGATGTGTAATTTTTCTTTCTAGTAATATGGAGGAGGAAAACATCAAGATGGAAATCACTTGGAGAGATTATTTTGATTAATATACTACTGAGGCTCTTAATCCATGATAATAAAATTAAGAACTGGAAGAAATTGTAGAAACTACTAATGAAGCCCACACATGCATTTCATTTCGAGTTAATAAAACCCACTGTTTCTATAACAACAATTAAATTTAAGTAGCTTGACCAGCAGTCATTCAAATCTAACTAAGAGCTTGGTAAAGTATACTTTTAAATGCACAAAAGTTATATAACTTGTATATGTTATATATAACATATATAATAATTTATATAACATATAATAATACGTATATATATAAAACATATTTTTAATTTTTATATATTGAATTTAATTTGTGACTTATATTGTTCCATAAATCTATGTTGGTTTTCTTTAAACTTCCCCAGGAAGAATTATAAATTTAATAGCACCTAGCCTTAAAATTTACTTCAGAGCTACATTTAAGTGAAGAAATAAACCTTTTAATGGAAGGTTCTAGTCATTTCTCCACATCCTTTGCCAAGCAGAGCTGAGGAATAGTCCAGACTTGGCACCAAGGAGTCACATGGAGGCCTTGCAGAAAGAATTGTGGCCAAGCTTCAATGAGCTCCAGCTGTGGACTTCTTCCTTTTCCTGGAGGTCAGCAGGATCAAACAGGCAGAGTACGGGAGGAGTCTCGGTGAGCCCAGTCACCCAGCACCTTTTACTTGCTTCCCTGGCTTCTTAGAAGCCAGGAAAGTCTAGGTAAGTCATTCTTGGATCAGCTGTTTAAAATCTCAGGAGGGGCCTACAGAGACCAGTGTAGTTAAGAGCTCTTATTGCTGATTACCCAGGTTCAACTTCCAGTACACAAAGGGCAGCTCACAACTATCTGTAACTCCTGTCCAAGGGGATCCAATGCTCTATTCTGGCCTCTGCAGGCATGGTAAACACATGACACATAGACCTAAACACAGGCAAAACATTCATACACATCAAGATAAAATCTTAGGAGGAATAAATGGCTGGATTCTCAGGTATCAGTTCTTCTGGGCTGTTTCAGAACTTAATTTATTTATTTATTTTTCATTTAGAATTAGATTTTTTAAATAAGGTTTTCAGTCTTGCAACATTTAAGGATACAGTTTTGAATACGTGCTACAAGGATTAATTGCCAAGAATTTTTTCTCTTTGTTGTATTATAATTGATAACATCTCTGTGAATGAGAGATCACCAATGTTCTCAGAGTAACATACAAAACATTGCCATAACAGATAATCCGCTTGTCTGTAATAAGATACCATCTATCATGACACATTATACTCCTGAGAAACATAATTATTAAGACATTCTATGTCTCAGTTATCAAAACAGTCAGGAAGTGTTCCATTTACTTGGCTATTCCGACTGAGAGTATATTTCTACCACCTTTTAAAGAATACTACCAATGTTCTTATAATTAAATTATCTCAGTACACCTGATAGTATGTATCAAATAGTGATTTATGACAATTTTCAAGACCAGCTCACATTCAGTGCAGGTTTACTATGTACATGAAGCTTTAAAATACTAAAAAGTATTTGTAAAGTGACATTGGAGACACCATACAAATTATGAATTATTTTTGGGAGTTTCTCACTCTCAGATACACAGATACACAGCACACATTTTCTTTCTACACTTGTACAGGTTATAGAATTTAGTGGATACAATCAAGGTACATTTATTTTCAACGTTACACACAGTTTTGGAGTATAGATACATAGGCCGCATCATTTACAGGCTCTCCCTTTTCTTGGTTTACTACTTTGATTGTATTCTTTAATGTTAGACACTCGCTGACAATGGAGTGAATAAATCAAAAGCCTTCTTCACAGGCTATCCCTAGTTTACCATGTAGAAATGGATATTTTCTGTGTGGGGGTTATAGGAGTTGAGATGGGGTCTCATGGAACCAAGGCTGGCCTAAAGATCACTAACTACGTAGCCAAGGCTTGACTCCAGCTCCTGAACAACACCTTTGTTTTAAGTGGAAAGATCACAGACATGTGCTTCTGTGCCCACCAACATGGTATATCTATATCCATATCCATAAATATATATATATCCATATATATATTAAAGTTGCAGATTAATACTTTCTCTATCCTTGAAAGCACGTTTTAAATGTTAAATATTTAATGAAAGCTAAGAAACTCGGTCACTGTCCTAACTGTTGGGTGTATACAGTAACCAAAGATTTGTCTACCTGGGACTATATAGAGTCAGGACTGAATTTTCTAGTACCCACACTGGTGATTGGGGTTCTTTAGATAAATTATCTACAACTGTGGAGGACAGCAGATGTACGTGTTAGAGGAGATTCACGAAAATAGGTTAATCACTCACAGACTGGCAGGTTCTCGATATCCCTATTCTTGCCTCTCTCCAACAGTGACAGTCCTGATTCTCCTGCTTCCCCCAGCTCAGGCTGGGACAGATTTGGAAAACACTGGCAGACAACCATAATCTAAAGGCTTAGGGCTGTCAGCTTGGCAGCTCATTAGCATGACCCTGAGGGGCTTAAGGAAGTCTGAGGAGCCTCACTTCATCTGGGGCGGAGTCACTCACTGCTAAAGGATTCTCCCCGCAATGCTAAACGTCAGCCAGGGCCTCAAACCTCGGCAATATAAGTCAGCAATATCTTCTGCTTCCTATTCCACTTCATTGACTACTAATGACCTGTTCTGTCTTGTTT